>NC_056726.1:642960965-643000965 GCF_019279795.1 Protopterus annectens | reverse complement strand
CCAAATTTATATCTAATATCTGATGTCATGAATATTTTGTGTTATTTTGACATTTTATAGATGGTGGTATATATAAAGCGTGGTCATATGGAATAGTTGTATCAAGGGGTTTGGATGAGCATTTTGAATGACTTGTCAGAAGATTATGCTAATTAGTTGTCTAATTACGTCATGTTAGAGAGAAAAAGTTTTGTTGTTGAATGGCGGTCTGGGTATATATGACTGAAAATTAGGTTAAACTTCATTATCTGATATCTTGCTTGTGTGATCCTTTTGACATTTTTGGTATATCTAGAGCTGATGATGCTTGTGATTTGAGATGTTTTTCTTTATGCCATTTTCCACTCTTGCTGAGATTGCAGTTGCATAACATTGACTGTGGTGAATGGCCCTTTAAAAGAACATAATTATTAGAGTGGGTAAATTATTAAAAAATACTGCTTCATTTGGCTAATGAAATTATCCTTGACATACACCTAGAAACTACAACATACATTAATCAAGGGAATAGAAGTGTAATGTAGCAGTTCTTTTGGATGTATTCTCATCTTATTCTGTTTCTCTCAATGAATATACTGTATTGGTGCTTTTACACATGCAGAAAACAATTTATTTGTTCTGGTGGTTGATGGTTTGACACACATGCAGAAAACAGTTTATTTGTTCTGGTAGCTGATGGTTTTACTTGTTGAATGGAAGCCGGAAGGGAAGGGGAAAGTGTAGCTTCTTGGCCATTTGTTTTGATGTTCAGAGTTTGTAGCTTGTGTTACTGGTTGGAACACGGAGGTGATTTACTGTAAAGCTTTTTATAATGCGATGGCTGGTGCAGAGGACTGGCTGTGGCAGTTGCTGTCCCTACATATTCGCTGTGGGGATATGGAATATTACAATGCTTTATACACATGTTTGAATGCAATGTTTGGGCTCGTATGATGTTACAGGAGCTAACTTGCTTGCATTGTTGCAGGTTGTGGATATTCAGAGGATTTCATTTGTAGTAGTCTGTTTCCTGCCTTAGTGAGGAGCAGTTCTCATCTGTATGACTTTTGTGGAACTGCTAAGCCCAAGGGGATAGTTACCACTGACAAACAGTTTTCTTGTTTAAGTTTCCACACACTTAATGCAAATAACACAAAAATGAGGCCAACTGCATTTATCACACCAATCATAGGCTACAGTGCTCCCTTTGGTATGTTCCTGACCAGGCATATGCAGCAACTCGTGCGAACTTTCAGGTTCCTTAAAAAAGAGTACAAAGTGCAACAAACCTGCCTTATGCAGAGCACCTTAAAGCCCTTTCCCTCTACTCAGTCTCCTATAGATTGCTGAGGGGTGATCTATGCCTGGTTTACAAGGCATCCACAAACCACACACTTATGAATTTCATACATATTCATAAGTCAAAGAGTACCAGAAATACAAGCTCTAGGGACCTGAAGATTGTCTGTGACGTAAATAAAACATGCTGGAGAGACAGATATATGTCCCAGAGACTGTCCATCAATATGAAGCTGAGTTTATCTATTACCCAGTTAAAGCACAACCTGGAACATTGGCTGGGGAATAACAAATTTACACTGGGCCTGGCACCCATATCCCTTGTGGACAGAGGTAGTTTATAAATGTCTTGCCCTCAATGTCCTATCAGGATACAGGGCATCATTATTATTTTGGGAAAACTTGGCTAGGCTTAGAAAGCACCCCCCTGGGTTGCTAGCCTAGTAACAATCTATGAATCTATGAATGAATATACAGTGCCATTTAAAACAATGTAGAGTTTATATATGGATCTCTTTGTAATCTCACTTGATGTTAGTAATACTATAATAGCACCTTTATCTTACTTATATCATATAATAATTTAAATGAACTTTATTAGATGTGTGTTATCATACATAGACTTTATATATGTCTGTATGGATTGATAATATATCCAACTTGATTAAATACGTAATGTAAGACAGGTATTAAAAAAAACAAATCACTTGTTATGAAAACAGCAACTGAAATTCATGAATAATCTGGTAAAATTAATTTTTAATGATAAAGTATTGATTTAAATGTACATAGTTTATGAATATGATTTTGAACTAATGTAAATATTATTACCTTTAAAATTATATCTAATTTTAATATTTTTTTTTTCTATTCTGGATAAGAGATAGCAGGGTCTACTTCAATTAGTTGAACTAACCATTCGTTGAACACCTATTCATCGACCCTTTTTGTCAAAGTCATAACTCAGTGAACAAACTTTTCATCGAAACATTTCCCAGAGTAACCAAAGGTAGGCCATCATCTGGAATTTGCCCTTTTCCCAACTGTAGTATGATCTTGGAGTTGGTATATTTAGTTAGGGGTGGGGTGAGGTAGGTTTTAAATTTAAAATTTTTTGATGGTCGCTACTAGGTTGGCCTACCATTGGTTATCTCTGGGAAAACTTTAGCTGAAAAGTCCGTTCACTGATTTGCGACTTCGACAAAAAGGAGTCGATGAATATGTGGTTGACTATTATTGAGTTTTATTAAGTGATATTGATCTGGGATAGCAAAGAGGCATTTATATGTATAATTTAAATAGTGCTTCATGTTCTGTGTTTATGATAATTATTTTAATATTAATACTAATATGAAAATTACATATCACTGGTTATTTTATTGTTCTACCACTCTTACATCATCAGTCATACAGAAATCAAATACAACATAATCTCCTACTAGATGATAAATTAATTTATTGTGACACTTATTAAAACTTTACTTCTGAGTCTAAAATTAGTATCCTACACTTATTACAAATAAAATGAATATCTGTCTGCAGATAGATAATCTCTGACTGCATAGCTCCTTTTTCACTTTTATGTTAACTTACAAACTTTGATTTAGGCTAGTTAGATATAGATGGTCAGAGCTTGTATAACTGCCTCAGGTACAACAAATACAATTTCATGACTTGAAGTTTTAATGTAGATGAACTAGCAAGTGCAGAGATGCATGACCTAAACACTTATGGTACAAAAAGATGGCCATCCTTCTGAATAATGATTAATCCATGTTTAAACATAAACCTCTTATGAAACTATACTTCACTCACCTAACCACAGAGAATTAGGGGAGCTCAGGATAACTATGATGAGGCTTGTAAGGGCTCTAGGGTCAGTAGTGTAGTAACCTCCTATGAACCTGTGAACCTATGAAGAGTGCTTAATGCCCTGCTGAAATTGCAGAAATAGACCATAAATGTAAGGAAAAAAAGGAGGCAAGCACTAAGGGGGGGAGGGCATCTGTAGGAGTTCCTTCTTTAGAACAAGAAAACATTGCCCAGAAGGGTGAGAGGGTAGGAAAAATAATGACGGTACAAGTAGAGTTGAGTGATACCACCTCAATTACAAATCCAGAAGTACTAATGATAGGTGATTCAGGATTAAGAGTGATTAAAAATATGCTGTTGAGAATTAATAGAGGACATTTGGAAAGCCTTGAACACTCCATTTAACAGATTCAGAAAGTTTGATATTGTGATAGTACAAGGGTAAATAATGATGTTCAGAAAACTAATCTGATAGATTATTTGGTGATATTATTAACACAAATTGTCACACCACTCACTTTATTGTTATAATATGACTCAGTAAAGACGTTGGTTTAAAATAGTATTCTGTGATATTTTATGTGCTCTTGCTTTTCAAAATGTCTTACTAGAGGCAACTAGACTATAAACTAATTGTATTAGGAAGGAATGTGTTCCTGCATCACTAGATGAAATTCCAGTTTAGTTAGAAATATTTGCTAATGTCTTTATTATTTGGACAAGACAACATTCATTTATGTCATAAGAGAAGTAAAGTTTTTTTTTTGAGTAGACTAAGTAGAAGGTTAAAGCTTTCTTTTCTATCAATAAAGCCATTGCAGGCTCAGAAAGGGAGGTGATAAGGAAGAGCATACCATTTTTATATGTAATGCTAAAAGTTTGAATAATAAAATAACTGCTAGAGTTACTGGGGAGGATTATCATATAATATTGGTTACTAAAACCTGGTTTTCAGATGTTAATAAACTGTTATTGCTACCATGTTTTACTGGTTATCACAATTTTAAAAGTAAAATAAACGTGGGTGTTGTAACAATTTATGTTAATAACAGGTGTTATCGTCCTTAGTCTATAAAAGTACTGAGAATGAGGTATTTGTAGCAAAAAATAACTGGAAGAATGCAGAATGGAAGAGTGCTCTGAACTACAGACCCCCCCCCATATAAACTAAGTAGGAAATAGTCTGGTTTAATGTAATTTTATGTAAATATTTTTCATAATAGTCATAATATAACTGTAGGAGATCTTAGTGCTCCAGATGAGGACCAGGGAACATTCAAAGTGATGAAAGTAGTTATTGGAGAATTAATCAGCCTTAGTAAGGAATATGGGCATGTTCAAACAGTAACAGTGCCAGCATGCATGCACAGAACACTGAGGAGTGTGGAGGTAAAGGATGGCTATAAATTAAGTGTGAAATCTTTCCTGAATTTTGGAGGTATCATTTCAACATTGCTTTCATTTTAGAAATAATGAAAACCAAGAAACAAACAATAGACAAGTTAAAGTTTATTAAAGAGCTGATTATGAACTTAGAGAGTAGAACTGGAAAGAAATAAAAAGCTGTAAAAAACACATTTGGTTCAAAACCTAAGGTTGCAACTGCAAAGTGAGTATTGCTGAAAGGGGTGGTCCATGCAAATGCAGAACTGAATAAAAAGAACTCACTTAGTGCCACAAAGTTTCTAGGACTAAAGTACAATGTTTCTGTATTGCCAGCTTTATAATTAAAATATTTGGAATACTAACTATAGATAGGTGTATGTGTATACCGTGGTACACACATAATATAAATGTTTATCACTTTAAATATTGTGCATGCTAATTTTAGTTGCTGATTTTGATTGGTGATTTGCTGGTCACATCACTGAATCTTAGTTTTTAAAGTGAAGTTGTTTTTAATAGCTTTGATAAAGTCCATTTGTTGCTGAGAACAAAAGTGCTCAACAGTTTTTGGAATAAAACACATTATGGTGTGAAGACAAGTGGAGGAGTTCCTTTGGTTCTCAGATATTTATTTTTCCTTAAGTACATTGGCTGTGGATTTTTTTGCTATTTTAAATTTTCTCAGCATATTTATTTATTTATTTATTTGCATTTGTTAACCGGGTTGGTCCAGCTGGGTAAGAATTACCCTTTTTCAGTGGAGACCTGAGGGGAAAAGCCCCAAACAGACATACAAATACATACGAATATAGACAAATTAACAATATTACAGAGGAAAACAATATTATGGGTACAATGGATAAGAAAAAACAAACAATGAAAGTTTGAGAATATGAGTAAGGTAGGCCAGAGGCATGCATGCAAAAGATTTATGAAAAGGTGTTCTGAGCAAGATCTCTGAATTAAGTTAAAGTAGGCAAAGAAATGATGATTTAGGTGTGGAGTTAGTAGTGTGGGAGTTTTAGGTGGGAGCATGTGAAGGACATTCCCATTTGGAGGAGAGATGGGAGAGAAGCATGGATTTGAAATGGTTGTGGTTAGGTATATTACGTAGTGGTGTGGGGAGATTGTTCCATAGTTTGGCTATAGTGTGGGATAGTAGTAGTTTACCAGTTGGGTGGATGGGTTTGTGTACATGCAGGAGGTTTTGGCCTGTGGATCTCAGGGTATGGGTAGGTGTGTAGGGTGTTAGAGATTTAGCAAGAAAGGGGCATTCTGCTGGTTTAAAGATGAGTTTGTGGGCTGTTGTAAGTTGTAGGTACTTTAGGTGGTTGTGGAGTTCTAGCCAGTTTAGGGTGTGTAGGGAGTGACAGTGATGGGAAGAGTTCTTAAAATTGGTTGCAAATTTGCAGATTTTGTTGTAACAGGCCTCAAGTTTAGCATGGAGTCCGAGTTGTAGGTTGGAGAATAGGGGAGCACCATACAAGAGAGAGGGGAGAAGGAAGGTAGATGCAAGGGTATGACGGGAAGATGGAGTAAGGTAGTAGTTGTGTCTGTAGAGGAGGCCGATTTTCTGGTGGGTTTTTTTGATTGCTGAGAGGATGTGGGAGTCAAATTTTAAGTTTTCAGCGATGGCAATGCCAAGTAGTTTGGTACTAGGTTCATAGGTTCATAGGTTCATACTAGGCTATCTGCCCTAGGGCATTTATAAGCCTAGCCAGAGTGTGTATGGCTTTCGCCACCCATTTTAAATTAATTTTGCTATGCCCTTTTTCGAGGTTAGTATACTGCGCTTCTGTCTAACAGTGACATAGAAGTGATACCCGGGGTAAACCTACGATCTCCCATCCACTCATCAAGATTCCTCTTGAAGAGAGTCAATGAGGGACTTTGCCTAACCTGGACTGGGATTTTATTCCAGAGTGAAGGGAGCCTCTGGGTTATGAATCTGTCCCTCTGTACTAGGAACAATTTCAAGAGGGGTGTTATTGTGGCTTTTGATGTAAAATTGGACTTTGTGGAACTGGGAAGTTTTAGTGGGAGTAAATATCATTAGCTTTGTTTTCTTGGCATTTAGGGCCAAGTGATGCAATTGCATCCATGATTCAATTTTGGAGAAGGCTGTTTGGGTATTAAGTAGAAGTTTGGAGGGGCAGGAGGCTGAGCAGATGATAGTGGAGTCATCTGCATATTGGATGACTGAGGCTTCAGGGATGGAGAGGTGAAAGTTGTTAATGAATAAGTTGAAGAGCAGAGGGCCAAGTACTGATCCTTGGGGAACTCCTGTGGGTGTAGGTAAGAAAGGGGAGGTTGACTCTTTCCATTGTACAGCTTGCT
The DNA here is from genome assembly GCF_019279795.1 of Protopterus annectens. Classification (NCBI taxonomy): domain Eukaryota; kingdom Metazoa; phylum Chordata; order Ceratodontiformes; family Protopteridae; genus Protopterus; species Protopterus annectens. The sequence goes on along the minus strand of NC_056726.1, from coordinate 642,994,152 downwards.
GGCGCATGGAAAGGTAGCTGAAGAACCAGTCTAGGGTTGAGGGAGATAGATGCAAGTGTGAGAACTGGGACAGGAGGAGGGAATGGGAAATAGTGTCAAATGCCTTTGAGAGGTCAAGAAAAAGAGAAGATATGTATTTGCCGCTCTCACGTGCTAGGCTGACTGTTTCAAGGAAGGAAATGAGGGCTGTCATGGTGCTGTGGCCAGGGCAGAAGCCGTGCTGGGTGGGAGAGAGGAGTTTGTGCTGGATTAGATAGGGCATGAGCTGGGAGTGGATGGCTTTCTCTAGAATTTTAGAGAGAGGAGAGAGTATAGCTATGGGTCTGAAGTTGGTAGTGTCTGTGTTCTTACCACCTTTGAGGAGAGGAATTATGTATGCATAACGCCAGATGGTTGGTACATAGGATTCCTGAATGGATCTATTAATGAGGATGGATATAGGATAGGCTATAGATTCGGCTGATATTTGAAGAAAATTTGCTGGAAGGTTGTCAGGGGCTCTGCGGCATGGTTTTAGCTTTTGCAGTAGTCTTTTTATAGTATAGGTGGAGACAGGTTTAAGTGAGAATAGTGGTGGAGGAGGGTGGTGAGAGAGAGGGTTTGGGGTGCAGGGTGTGGAGTTAGTGATGATGGATGGATTGGGGAAAGTGGAGGATAATTTAGCTATACAATCAATGAAAAATGTGTTGAAGTTAGTGGCCATTTCAAGACTTGAGAGGTTGGGATTGGGGCAGGGGTTGGAAGTATTACCAGGGTTGAGTATTGAAGAGATGGATGTCCAGAATTTCTTTGGATTGTTTGAGTGTTTGTATTGCAGACTGCTGTAGTAGTTTTTGCAATCTTTTGTTATTGATTTTTTGGCCAGGTTACGAAGATGTTTATATTCTTGGAGGGTGGTGGGGTTTTTCTGTTTTTGGTACAGTTTCCACTGTTTGTTTCTCTGAGTGATTATCAGTTTAGTTTCTTGGGATAGCCAGGGGCAGGAATTTGTTTTGATACGTTTGGTTTTTAAAGGGGCTACTTTATCAAGTAAGGTAAGGAAGGTTTGGTTAAAATATGTGATGGCGTTATCTAGTGGAAGGATTTTCAGTGGGGACCAATTAGTAACCTTGAGGCATTCAAAGAAGATTTCAGGGTTGAAGGAAGATAGGTTATGGGATTGTTTGAAAATGTGTTGTTTTTCTATGTGTGAGGACAGGCGGTCAGTGAAGGCTGGTAAGTGGTCACCTAGGGGGTCTGGTATTACACCAGCTTTCAAGATACGGTTGGGATGTGTTGTTAATATCCAGTCTAAGATGGTACCAGAGGAACCATCTTTGTTTGGCCTAGTAGGGAGGTCTATTAGTTGAGTGAAATTGTAGAGGTTGATAGAGTGAGATGGGGTATCTATGAGGAAGGAGGTCCAGTTAATATTTACATCACCAAGAATGTAGGTTTCATATTTGATGTTTGAGTTAAACCAAGAGAGGATGTCTTCCAGAGTTTTGGTATTGTCTCTGGGTGGGATGTAGATGGAGCAGATGCAGATGGATTTATAGTTGTTAAGTTTTAGAAAGCCTACAGTCATTTCTGCATTGGCAAATGTTGGGATGGGGTTGGTCAATGGAGTAAAAGTGAGAGTGGAGGAGTAGATAATTGCTATGCCACCTCCTTTTCTATGAGTTCTATCATTGCGTATAATGTGGTAGCCTGGAGGAAGGATTTCATTATCTCTGATGGAGGGTTTGAGCCAGGTCTCAGAGACAGCGGTTATGTCTGGCTGGTTGTAAGAGAGCCAGGCATGAAGGCTGGGGATTTTATTATGGAGGCTTTGTGCATTTAGGGTCATGAGGCAGATAGTCTTGTGTTTGTGTTGATTAGAACTTGGGTTAGGGTGGTTACAGGTAGGGGTTGGGTCTGGGTTAGGGTGGATGTCACCTGACAGAGAGAGTGAGATATGAGAGAGGAGCTGATTGAAGAAAAGTAGAGGATAAAGGGAAGTATGTTTTTTTGGGGGGAGGGTTGTCTTAGAGAAAGTAGATAGAGTGGGGTGAGGAGATGGTGATGTAGGGAGTAAGGAGAGTTTGAAAAGATTGGATGGGCTGGAGGAGTAAAGTTCTGGAGAGATCTGTGAATATGAGTGGGATATATCTGGGGGGTGTGAGGTGGTGTGTGTGGTTAGAGGTAGGTATGTATTAGTGTGGAGGCTAAGTTGGGTAATGTAGGTTAGGGATATTAAAAGTGTAGATAGTAGTAGAGCTTGTTGTGGGAAGGTAGGCATTGTAGTATAGATGTGTGAGGTGTGGTGTATGTATGAGAGAGGGTGGGGGTGTGTATGAGATTGGTGTGTGTATGAAGTGCTACGCTCATCATCCAAACTGCAATGTTCCAAAGGTCGCTCTTTTAATCTTGAAAGTCCACCAGTTTCACCAATGTAACCACCATGTCTTATTCGCTGCTCTTGGACATTTGCATGAAAAGGTGACAATGACCTCTGCTTGTACTGATAATTGTGCATCAGTCCCATATCTGAAGAATTACTGTTTTTCTTCTTCGGGTATACCGGTTCTACTTTCAAAGTACAGCAAACCCTGGGAATTTCCTCTGGAAGACCCAGTCTTAGCTTTCCTTGTCCCCATCTTGGTCCCTTAAAAAGTACAGAAAGCTTGTTGTAGAAACCAGGTGCGATCCAAAATGTATTCCAGATGTGAAGCAGGAGCTGAAACAGGTCAGCTGAGATGGCTGTAGTGATGAAAGCATATGGACCATTCACCAGACCTCCACACAGAATCAGCATAGCAATTGTGGTTCCAATTCCATTCTGACCGATATTGTTATACAGGAACAACATGGGAGCTGCTACAATGAGCATCACACAGCAGGTTGTCACTCTCCCTCCCGTGTAGTTAGAAACTATACCTGCAATTATCCCACCTAAAATTCCTCCAAAATCAAAGAGCGTAGATATATCTCCAGCACCTTTTGAATCTAAATGTGCTACGTTGGGAATGAACAGTGGTAGCCAGTAAAGGAAAGTGTAGCTGACAAGCTTGGCAATTAGTAAGAAGAGGGAAAATTCCAACACACCTGGAATTTTAAGGGCACTTACAAAGTTGATGGCAGTGGGCTCTTCAATGACAGTGCCCCGCTCTGTGGGTATGTTGATACTGCCCTCTGCTGCATGGTTCGGGCTCCTAAACAGTTCCTCATCACTACCATTTCTGATTAATGGTGTCTGTTCAAGTCCTTCATGGTGTTGAGGAGGACAGCAATCCACATCTTCTTGACATTCCACTGTTGGCTGTGGTATGTTTTTATCTGCTTCACTGCCATCAGATGGACCTGCTGGCTGTGGTATGCTGTCAACTGCTTCACTGCCATCAGATGGACCTGCTGGCTGTGGTATGCTGTCATCTGCTTCAGTGACATTGGATGGACCTGCTGACTGTGGTATGCTGTCATCTGCTTCAGTGCCATCGGATGGACCTGCTGACTGTGGTATGCTGTCATCTGCTTCACTGCCATTAGATGGACCTGCTGACTGTGGTATGCTGTCATCTGCTTCACTGCCATCGGATGAACCTGCTGGCTGTGATATGCTGTCATCTGCTTCACTGTCATCAGATGGACCTGCTGGCTGTGATATGCTGTCATCTGCTGCATTGCCATCAGATGGACCTGCTGGTTGTGGTATGCTGTCATCCGCTTCACCGCCATCAGATGGACCTGCTGGCTGTGGTATGTTGTCATCTACTTCACCGCCATCAGATGGACCTGCTGGCTGTGGTATGCTGTCATCTGCTTCACCTCCATCAGATGGACCTGCTGGCTGTGGTATGCTGTCATCTGCTTCACCTCCATCAGATGGACCTGCTGGCTGTGGTATGCTGTCATCTGCTTCACCTCCATCAGATGGACCTGCTGGCTGTGGTATGCTGTCATCTGCTTCACCTCCATCAGATGGACCTGCTGGCTGTGGTATGCTGTCATCTGCTTCACCTCCATCAGATGGACCTGCTGGCTGTGGTATGCTGTCATCTGCTTCACCTCCATCAGATGGACCTGCTGGCTGTGGTATGCTGTCATCTTGCTTTTCCTTCTCTTTAAGGGGATCAGTGTTATACACTCTGAATCCATTCTCCATTCCACATGCAAAACACCCATGGTCTGGTGCTCCTAGCTTGTTTGACATTTCTTCTAAAGTTTCCACCTCCTCTTCCTGAATTAGATGTGCTGGTACTGGTTTATCTCCTTGCTCCCACCAAAAATACTAAAGAACTGGAATGGAGCAGAAGTTAAAAGGTGGTGTGAGGGAAAAATAGTGCAGACATCTCTTTTAAGTCACTGAAGACTACAATTAGCTGAACTTTTATAGGATTCAGAATTTAACATTTAGTGAGGAAACATGTCCATTGATAATGGCCAATGAAATGAGCAGAGCCATTAAAATTAAAATCTAAACATTAGCTGGACCTGATGGGTTGAATGGCTTTTTTCTAGTACAAATAATAAAACATGTATTGCCATGTCTTAAAGTATTTGTTTCAGGAAATACTAAGGACAGGACACATCCACATGATTTGGAAGGAGGCACTTGTAATGTCATTATTTAAAGGGGATACTCCAATCTTAACTGATAACTGTTCTATAACCTGACAAGTATATTAAGAAAATCTTTGAATATGTCTCATGTTAATTTATAAGAGATGCAGTCCAAGTAATCACCACCGCAGCTGCTATAATCCACAAAAGGCTTTTATTAACACAGTTATTGAGTGCTTTCATCTTAGTAAAGAGAGACTTCATGAGAATAACAAAGATGGCATAAGAAAGGCAGTTTAAATACTAACATCAATTGTCCTGGTCCCCTTCAGTAAACACATTACACTGAATGACATTTGACGACCTTTATTAAACTTCCATAACTCTGATTACCAATTTTATTTACAACTGGACATAGTATAGTTGATTCTAAACACAGCATAAACATCCTTGTAATGTTAATCAGGTTAGCGTACCTGCTCATCCTGCCCGGTAAGCAGCATCCATACCTTTGCTCGCTTAATTTTCTTATAAACCTCCTTGTAATGTTAATCAGGACAGCGTACCTGTTTATCCTGCCCAGTAAGCAGCATCCATACCTTTGCTCGCTTACTTTACTTATAAACCTCCTTGTAATGTTAATCAGGACAGCGTACCTGCTCATCCTGCCCAGTAAGCAGCATCCATACCTTTGCTCACTTATTTTACTTATGAAGCAGCATCACTTCATAGATCATTCATCAAATTACCAATTACCAACCAAATAAGCAGCATCCTTACCTCCGTTTGCTTACCTATTCAGCAAACTTCCTCCAGCTGCTCATTTCCTTTTCTCAAATCCTTGGAATAAACCTCCACACACTGGAGGGAGAACAGAAGAGGGCAAGCCTGTCCCTCTTTTCCGCCTAGCCCAACTAACATAACCAAAATCTCCATCAAACTGCCAACAAAAAAGGGAGGGAGGAAGGGTAGCAATCTCACACCAAAATGTGATTACTTACCCAGCTACACTTGTCTAAACCCCTTAAGCCCCTCCCCACCCTTATCTCAGTTCCTCCCAATCATCCCTCCCTCCATTTAACCATTTTACCTCCCCCACCCACTTAACTCCCATTAATATATCAACCTAACCCCTTCTGAAGATGTCCCAGGACAACTTGATTTGTTACCAAACCTCATTTGTCCTGGTCCCCTTCAATAAACACATCACACCGAATGACATATGATGACCTTTATTAAACTTCCATAACTCTGATTACCAATTTTATTTACAACTGGACATAGTATAGTTGATTCTAAACACAGCATAAACATCCTTGTAATGTTAATCAGGACAGCATACCTGCTCATCCTGCCTGGTAAGCAGCGTCCATACCTTTGCTCACTTACTTTACTTATAAACCTCCTTGTAATGTTAATCAGGACAGCGTACCTGCTCATCCTGCCCAGTAAGCAGCATCCATACCTTTGCTCTCTTACTTTACTTATAAACCTCCTTGTAATGTTAATCAGGACAGCATACCTGTTCATCCTGCCCAGTAAGCAGCATCCATACTTTTGCTCGCTTACTTTACTTATGAAGCAGCGTCACTTCATAGACCATTCATCAAATTACCAATTACCAACCAAATAAGCAGCATCCTTACCTCCATTTGCTTACCTATTCAGCAAACCTCCTCCAGCTGTTCATTTCCTTTCCACAAATCCTTGGAATAAACCTCCTCATATCAGAGGGGGAGCAGAAGAGGGCAAGCCTGTCCCTCTTCTCCACCAACCAGCCTGACCAGGCTGTTCCCCCTCCCTTGTACCCAAAATTGTTAAACCACTACTTACCTTAATGGGAAGGGTTAAGCCAAACATCATTCGGTGTACCCATCATCTGTAAAGCCCATAAAATCTCACATACCATCCCTGAAACATGCCATAATAAAACTAAATAAAGTCAGATTACCCATGACTCCACTCTACCACCAGGACATCCACTCCAAGAGAATACCTTCTTTTTAGACCACTTTCTTCTAGCCACTAATCATGGCTCAACCTGAATGGAATGACAACCTATAGCCACAACCCTGTCAACTGTAGCATATTGCCTTCACCCACCAAATTACCCAGTTCTGGCTGTGCATTAACCCAATTGCTGTAGGGAATATTCTAACTCCAAAACTTTAATGCCCTAACCCTAAATGACAGAAAACCATCACCTCTTGACCTAGGTCCTGAAAACTTGTCTATGCTCACCAATGAAGTACTCTACATGCCCAGCCATAAACACCCCCAGTTCACTCATTATCAAAATGACAATCTGGACTAGAACCATCAGACCTCCTAGCAACCATCCAAACCAGAACACTCAAACTACTAACCATCCTTAACCACACTGCATGACTCTGGCCTTTTCCCTCGAAGGGTCTCTTCCCCTAAACTTGAACACAGACCTCTAATATGCCTTCATAAGGTGATTACTCAGCCTCACATTGTGCCCCATTCTGGTGGCAAGAACATCCATCCTATCAAAAACGTCACCTTTCAGATCCCATTTTCAAGGCACCGCATGATGCATTCTGGCCTTCAGCAATCTGCAAAGAAAAGAAAACAATAAATTCTATGTGCACACATACCAATAATTACTTAACATGGATGCACTGATAAGGACCCCTGAACTCGACCAAGTGTTTGCCAAACTCTGCACCAAAGTATGTAACCAGCCCCTTCTCTTTTTTTTTATGCTACAACTCATACCCCCAGAAATAAGAGCTGAACTTGCCTAGCTTGTAATCATCCCTGAGCCAGTAGCCTAATAGCCTGCTATGATACTAAGAGTGCTGTGATCCATGCCATCTACCTGAACCCCATCCACTTTAATGTGCCTTAATGAGCACTAACTAAAATGCATTACCTGTAACCTCATCCAGCCCACTACAGGAACCCCAAACTTTTACCTCTGACCAATGTCTGTTGCTTCCTTTTACTATTGAATGCAAACACCCAAAATCAGGGACAATGTTCAGACATTGATCTAACATATTGAATGGTAATTAACCCTGAGATCACCACTCAAATGCCTATCCTTCACAGGCTAGCAGTGTAAATCCTCTACCAAAACTCAACTTTGAAATCCACTTACTTCAGTCAGTAACTGTTGCCACCTTGCGCTCCCCATGTGTAACCTCCTCGCTCACCACTGCTTCCATCACCTGCAAATTCCATTTGTATCACCACAGCTGGCACTCGTTACACCACAGTCTACAAACAAAAGGACAAAAGTAAATCCTCTAATATGTAAAGAGAAGGCTCTACCTGATATCCACCTATTCCAAATTACAGCAGCAGCTTTCCAAGAACCCATCTGCAAGAAAGAAAATGACAAGTAAATCATCCAAAATATATAACACACATTCCAAGACATCTTCAAGGACCACCTATCCTGCCAACCCGGGAAGGAAATGTAGGAAATGTACCACTGCCACTCACATCTATGACAAGGCAGCCATAACTGAAACTGAATCTAAGGCTGAAAACTGAAACACTGTCATTTCCTGCCTTCCATCCTCATATCCCAGCGATCTACCCCTCCTACCACTGCAAATCCCTGCCCCTATTAACAAAATTCCACACACCCAGTTCCGTTCACATGTCCACCCAGTATCCTCCATATCAGCACCAGTCAAAGCTGGGAATGAGAAGGTTAGCATCCCAACCCAAACCACTACCTGTGACCTCACTCCAGGACGTTCAACCAGCCACAAACATTCCTGCAGCCATGACCATCGCCTAACAGGACCACCTCCTTCAAGCCAACGACCAATCCCAAGACTGCGTTACCACCATCTTTGATCTCCTTGCCTAGCAAGTCACCAGCTGAAACTGTCATAGAAGTACCATCTGCAATGACAAACAAGTGTAAATCATCCGACATTCACCACACATTTAACCGCAAACTGCCCACTCAAATATAAACACTAATTATTGCCTTCACAAACTCCGGTTAATAAAATTACCAATTTAACCTTACCTTTCCTGAAGGGTATGAAGTATGATACTCAAATGTCTGTCATTTCCTGACATCGCCCACTCACCTGTTAGGCCAGCAAGAAGCCTGAAATGCTGCCACTCCCACAAGGCACAACAACATGTCCTATCACATCTGAACCACTCCAACGTCCGCATTGCCATTCACGACCTGTAAAACACATGTAAATGAAGTCCTAAACTCAATTCCATGCCTGTAGCTATCCATCTTATGGAAAGAATATCAAAACCTAGTTGTCCTATTGTATAGCATAACTAAAAAACTGGTGTCCACAGACCAGGCAACCAACAAGTAGTTTGAATGCAATTTAATTTCAAATTAAGAACAAAGCGTTTTCGCCACTGCCATTCATTAATTTTGGAAACACGTGAACTTGAATGGCAAATTAAATTAGATGCCTTCACAGTTCCGGGCTTAAATGAAAATTGTAATATATCCTCTGTGTTAAAATATAAAAGCTATCTAAGGTGAAAGAAGTGTTTGCAAATATAAATCGAGGTACCTACGTAAATTACCTTCTACATTAGGGTTTTTTTTACTTATATAACTTAACATTCAGTTGATTAGTCACTTAGCAGTGGCCATAGGTTCCGTATATTGCTTTATAGTTTTCCCTTAGTTACTGACTTTATACTTATTAGGTTTGATTGTTAGAACTTATTGTATCCTTGCGAAGAATATTACTTCTTAGAAGAGCATTTATTATTATTAATATATTTTTTATTATCATCTTCTGTGAGTACTTTGAAATATAAACTGTGTGAAATAGGTTTTACCACCGCAACCCTTTTGTACAACGTATGAATACAAATTTACAACATGTATTGGCTGGTACATCGACTGTAGGTGTTTTGCACAAACGAATGTGTTGTTTCATTTTATATATATTTTTTTTTTTCAGTAATAATTCTTTATTTTATTTTTTCCAAACAACTAATACAGTACTACCAACTACTTACAATATGTACATGAATGCTTCCAACAGTTACATAGAATCATTATACATACCTATACACTTCTAAAAAAAAAAATAATGAAGAAAAAAGAACTAGTAACCATATAAGACTTATCTCAATAAAATTCAACAGTTATTCAGTTTTTCCCAGCGAATAGTGGAATGGAACTTTAAGCTAATACAATGTTAAAGATTTGTTCCCATATTTTGTATTGTTTACATTTTTCTTATGATCACTAATTAGAAATTTATGTGCTAGAATATGTTTGGTGGCTACTATCTTGAAATTTTGCCATGATGTCTGTAAAGGGTTCAACCAATTGGAAGCTATATATAACTTCATCAACAAAAAATATTGACTAGTATAATTCTTTGGGTTCTTTCCAAGTTGGGTGGTGGAATATGTAAAATTGTAAATTCCCAGGAGAGTGTGGAATGTTGATATCCCATTTTTGTAGTTGAAGTTTCAAGGAATTCCAGAGTTTGAAAATACATTTACAACTCCAAAACATATGTAGGAGGTCGGCTGTTTGATCTATACAATATGGGCATTTTGGTGAGTTCTTTGAGTTAAATTTGTAGAGTGAGATAATACGCGTTATTAAATATCATCAATTGGGTAAATAATAGCTTCTGAAGGGACACAGATTTTATGGTTAAGTGAATTGCTTTTAGTATTTTACTTTCTTCAATTGTCAACAATTTCTCTCTCCAGTATTTGGAAATTAATATTTGATTATTATATTTTATTTCTTTAATCAAACCATATGCTGCAGTTATATATTTACATTCCTGTGTAAGGGTTTGCCATAAGTTCAGACACATGTTTAAATCTTCTTCTTTAATTATGTCATTCCTTTACTAAGGTAACTTATTGATAGGTCTTTTAATTGTCTTATTATAATTAGATACGATTTGGGGAGATTCAACTCTTCTAAAATATTGTGAATCGGGATACCTAAAAAGGATATAAATCAAGTAGGGTTAAATTAATTATAAGTGGGAATTTCTTAAGGTCTATCAGCTGGTTACCAATTTTCAGATTTGGATTTTTGTGAAATGGTTGAAGAATTATCATACTTTGCAAAAGATTTAATGAGTTAAAGAGATTTTGTACTGAAACTATATATGTTTTGATATGTTCCAACACGAAGTACACTTTAAGAGTATTTTTGTTTAAAAAAGATAATGCCTTGCAGTTAATATCCAATTCCTTGACATGTTTATGATTAAGAACCAGCCATTTGGGAACCCATTTCGAGTTACACCCATCAAAGTTAATTATTCTTAAAAGTCTATTGGTGTTTATTATTAAATAATATGTTTCGAAATTAGGTAGATCCAACCCTCCCTATTTTTGGAGCCATCAATTTATCATACGATATCCTAACTTTTCTAGGTTCCCATAGAAATCTAGCTAGTTCTGTATGAAGCTGTTTGAAAAATTTTTTGGAGATTTGAACTTGTGATGCTCTAAAAATATATAGTAATCTAGGAAGTATATTCATTTTAATAACTGAAGTCTTCGCCATTATTGGTAATTTCAGATTATCCCATCTTTTCAAGTCAGATACTATCTGCTCCCAAATAACCTTAACATTATTGAGATAAAAATCTCTGTTGTCTGTTGAGAAAACCACTCCTAAGTATTTTATTTTTTCTTCTGATTTTACCTGCCCTACTAATGGTAATAGTGAAAACGGGTAGGTGTCTTTAATGGAATATCTTAGTTTTTTTAAATTTAATTTATAATTGGAAATTTTTGCAAATTCTTCTACTGCCTTTAATATTTTATTAGTATCCGAAACAGGTGTTGTGCAATAAATACTCAAATCATCTGCAAAAGCAGCCATTGTGATCTTCGTACCATAGATCCTTGGAGCATTATGATAGATATTTTGTTTAATGTGCAAAAATAGAGGTTCCAAATACAAATTGAATAACAAGGGAGATAAAGGACAGCCTTGACGTGTACCATTTTTAATTTGAATTCTTTTTGAAAGATTCCTGTTAATGACTAGATTTGTATAAGGATTGGTATATAATTTTTTTAAAGTTGAAGTGAATTCTTGCGGTATGTTAAAACATGTTAAAATGTCAAATAAATATTCTAAGTTCACTCTGTCAAATGCTTTTTGTGCATCAATTATAAGTGCGTAAAGATTATGGTTTTTATGGGTGGCATGAGAAATCATTGTATGCAGTGTTAATGTATTATCTATAGTTTGTCTGCTATTTATAATCATTTTATATATATTTTTTAATTACGTATTTCTTATCTAATTGAATTTATTGACTATTCTTTGAGAATGTTATTTTAATTATTGTGGGCAAGGAAGTGACGTATGGTTACGCCATTTCAAAAGTTTTAAATTTGAAATGTTGGCGCACTTTTCATTCATTCTGATGAAGCTACTGCATTGGCAGTGGCGAAAACGCTGTGTTCTTAATTTGAAATTAAATTGCGTTCAAACTATTTGTTGGTTGCCTGGTCTGTGGACACCAGTTTTTTAGTTTTTTTCGATTGTTTCTTTTGGTTTTCAACTATTGTATAGCATAGTTATGTGTATGACCCTGTCAAATGCTGAAGTGAAATCCCTATAAATTACATCACAGCACAATTTTCAGTCATAGCTGTATTATATTGTTATAAAACCTCATCTTACATTGGGCAGGAGCTTCCGCTTCCTCATAGGAAAATATTTCATAAAATAGGCATGGTGAACTGCCCTCCACCAGCAAAACCCAAACTCAATTGAAAACCTATAAATATACAACTTCTCACCAACAGAAGCAATCCTGCTCTACAAGATAATGTAACAAGAACCCTCTTATATAAGTGAGACAGGAAAGCCCCCTGTTCATTTTTTTTTAAAGTTCCTGCATGCCTGAGTGGCAAGAAACAACCCCTGGTGACCTCATAGCCTGTGAAAACACCCAAACTGATAGCTATAATCAAGTTGTAATTTAAAGTATTTCAGGCACACTTCGATCACCGCCCCCGCGCATGCGTGGACTACCCCATTAACTCAGCAAAGTCTGGAGTATCTGCCTAAAGCCCGTGAAAGGAAAATTTGCTGTTCTCTCAGCCTCCCCAACTAGCAAAAACCACTGACACCACAACTCCCCAATGAACCACAACTACCCAACCCAAACCTAGGACAGCCAAACTCCTCCCTCCCCTCCCCTTTTCATTCCTTCTTTAACAATAGACATAGGACCAAACGAGCTCCAAAGGCATTCCCCATCCATCACGTCAACCACAGACCCAACTCCATGCAGTCAGCGATGAGAAAGCAGACGGCCCCAAAGTGAGACACCAGTGACCAGCCTAACACACGACTATGGAACAATACCTCAGGCAAAACTCATCCAACAGCCACCCACCAACCATCGTCGGTCGATGCCACAACCAACCCTCACAAATCTCTATTCCTTGCAATAAGGTACAGTTCAGTTGTGTGTTTAGTGTGACACTTGACCTTCCCTTATGCACATAACATACTGACTCAAATGCATAAATACATGGGGAAAAATAAAAGGTGTCATGATTGTGAAAGTTGGCAAGCTTTTCTCCCCACCAAAACACGGATACTGTAAACTTGAATTAGAACATTTTCCAGAACAGTGGTGTTGCAAGATCCACCCCCCTTTGCAAATAATGTAAAGGGCAGTACCTAACTCCATGATCCATATGAAGTAACTATACACACCCACACACACACTTATCCTTGTGCAATTTCTTGTGGATTACTAAACAACTGCTGGAATACTAAACAATAACTGCTGGCTCATACCAGAATTCATTAGCTAAGCCTAAAATAACAGAGGAACAATCTCCCCCAAAACACCAAACGTACTTTAACATTGCTCGCAGCATTTCATAATTACCAAAATAACTGGCTAGCCTGTGTTTACTAAAGACTGACAAACCCGAACTTTATAGGGATCACTGACAGAAAGCCCATAGTATCAGCCAGTTGTATGCTGACCTGCCAATGCCTCTCAACTGCCCAACATCACAGGATTTAGTTCATATTTATGGTCTTACTACCTATATATTGCCTTACAACACTACTAGTTAGCTCATGGTAGCTTCACTATAAACTACCGTTGTTTTTTATTTTTTTTTATTTTTTTTATATAACCTTCTAGCTGCAACGCTGAGTTATTGTAGAATAAACTAACACTAATGGTAAGCACTTAGCCACTGTTATCTCTGTCAAGGAGGAATCTTAACTGTCTCATAGTTGATGACACTAATCGCACATGCGTCGTAGCACCTCTGTCCCCTGCTCGGAGCTCACAGCCTGCAAAATGGCCATCTTAGCTTCCTCTAACCACAACTACTGCTGAATTACTCAGCAACAAGGAAACCACCCAAGAACCAAAAGAACTGCTGTGAACAGGGGCAAGTTATGTAACATGGCTGAATAAATTGCTGCTACCATGCCAAGCACAACCCACTTTTTTTAATCTTTCCGACCCTCAACAAGTACAACTAACAACATACAAGACTCCAAAACCATAAGCAATTGACTAATCTTAAAGAAAATAGAGCCGGTATTGTACAATGAGCGAAGCACTGTCCAAGATGAGCAACACAAACAGCTCAACCACACTCGCACTTAAACAGCACAAAGCCAGCAAGGACTCAAAAAGCTGTACAAGTCCCTGATCAAACAGGCACACCACCACAGCAACATTCATTCCGTCACACGCCATACACAGCAATTCTACTAAGTTATCAAAGTCCTGGCCCAACCTAAGCTACCATTCTGTTTCTTTTTTCTTTAAAATAAAAAAAAAAAGAAACAGAATGTCAGCTTAGGTTAGCTGCAATGTTCCCCCCAGGCTTGAATGATGCAATTTCTATTGTTCCTATTACATAAAAAAGCAGATAAAATATAGCAAACTATAAGGTATATGTGTGTTTTATTTTAAAAAAAGTTTGGTTAAATATATTGAACTATTGCATTGTTTAATACATGCTGCAAAAAGCTGCTTTGTGGTGATCCTATCCAGGCCTTTTTAATTACTTAATTGAGGTGTGAAGGTTTTAAATTACATTTAACATTTCATTGGTGGAATTACAATTAATGTTAGTATTTAAACTGCCTTTTTTATGCCTTCTTTGTTATTCTGATGAAGTCTCTCTTTATTGAGATGAAAACGCTCAATAACTGTGTTAATAAAAGACTTTTGTGGATTATAGCAGCTGCGGTCGTGATTACTTGGACTACATCTCTTTTATGTGCAGTTTTTCCTGGTTTCTGACTTATTGCTGTTTTATGTTAATTTATGACTGAAACCTTAACAGCTAGCAAAGACATTTATCAATACAGATTCAGTGAGGGATGGTCTTGTTTAACTAGCTTAATTAGATTTTATCAGTTGGTGTGTGAAGCTTTAAACTTAGGACTCCTTGTAGATATGGTGTACCTAAATTTGGCTAAGGCGTTTGTTCCCCATAATGAGATCTTGAGAAACTAATGGTTAAAATCAAGGAAAATGGTTGCATATTTAGCTGAATTAGTAACTGGTTGTTAAACAGAAAATGGAGAATTAAATTACAGAAATTGCGTAACTTTCTAAAAATGTTACAAGGGTACCACAGGGATCAGTACTTGACCCTGTTCTGTTTACCAGTTTTATGTATGAATTTCCACTGCTGAATAATATCTGGATTTGTATGTTTGAGGATGCCCCAAAGCTTGGGTTCAGAGTTACTACTTCAGAAGATCAACATTCGCTGCAGTAATTTTTGGATACCTTATAGGTTCATAGGTTCATAGGTTCATAGGTAGGTACTAGGCTATTGGCCCTAGGGCCTATATAAGCCTAGCCAAAAAATGTACCCTGGCTTTTGCCACCCAAGAAAATTATTTTCCTGTGCCCCTGTCGAGCAGAGCCACAGAAGTGATCCCTGGGCTGAATTTCCCATTTCCCATCCAATCATCAAGATTTTTCTTGAAGAGTGCTAATGAGGAGCTCTGTTTGACATAGATAGGTAGTCTGTTCCAGAGTATGGGAAGTCTCTGGGACAGGAATCTATCCCTCCAGCATGTTCTGTTTGTTTTGTTTATTGTGGTGACAAGGTTTAGGTCCCTAGAGTGTGTAGCTCGGAGGGATTGGGATTTCTTTAAGTGGAGCATGTCCAACAGCTCTGGGTTTGACATAGCTTTATATGTTAGCCAGAGATCGCCCCTGAGTAGGCGATATGCGATGGAGTAAAGCTGTAGTTTTTTTAGATGGTCTGCATAGGGCATCTGTTTGAGGCCAGTAATCCTCTTTGTGAGGTATTTCTGTGGTCCTTCCAGTTGTTGTAGATGTCTTGTGAGGTACATACCAAAAGGGGCATTGTACTCTATAATGGGTCTAATGAGTGATGAGTAGAGGGGAACAATGACCTCTTTTTTCTGGATGAGAATCCTTTTGTGATGAGATGAGCCACGTAGAAGGATTTCCTGACCACTGTGGCGATGTGATTATCAAAGGAGAGACTACTGTCCACCTGTGTCCCAAGGTCTCTTATCACATTTTCGGCATTAAGTAGACTACCAGCTATGTGGTAGTTCATGGGTACAGCGTTTTTACCAAAGGGGATGACAATACACTTTTTGGCATTGAGCTTCAGGCCATGGCTTTGACACCAGGTATCTGTCTCAGTGAGGCCCTTTTGTAGTTTGTCCACATCGTTAGGAGTTTCGATTATGGCTCCTAGTTTGCAGTCAACTGCAAACTTTGTTAGCCAAAGAGCTTCTATGTTAGCCTGCACTTCAGAGAAGTAGATACCAAACAGGAGAGGACCCAGGACTGAACCCTGTGGTACTCCACTTGTCACTGGTCTGAAGTCGGATTTGGAATCCGCTACTTTCACAGTGTGGGTTCTGTCTGTGAGCCAGTTGGCAACCCATCTTGTGACATAGGGATTTATACCTAGTTTTGTGAGCTTATCTATAATTCCAGAGTGGGGGATGGTGTCAAAAGCCTTGGCGAGATGTAGATAAGCTGTGTGAACCATTTTACCCTCATCTATGGCTTTGGTGACTGCTTCAAAGAAGTCAATAAGGTTTAGGAGACATGATCTGTCTTTTACAAATCCAAACTGGGTAGGGTCCAGAGTTTGGAGATTACCAGTGTCTTTGTTTATGAGTTCCATGATGATACGTTCCATGGCCTTGCAGACCAGGCTCGTCAGGCTAATGGGGCGGTAGTTCCCGGTGTCCGTCGTGGCTCCACCTTTGTGGAGTGGGATAACCGTCGTGGTGCACCATTCAGTGGGTACAAAGCTTGAGGTGAGGCTATGATTGAACATGGTACTTAGGTAGGGTGCCAGTTCATTCTGTAGTTCGTGTAAAACGCAGCCTGGGATACTGTCAGGTCCCATGGATGCTGTGTTCTTGGCTTTGGAGAGTGTGTTTTTTACCTGTGCAGCCGTGATTATAGGAACTTTGCATTCTTCTGGTATAGAGATGGGCCCTCTAGGGGGTGAGAGGGAGGTAAAGTTAGCACTGAACCTATCTGCTAGGATGGTGGCAATATCAGTTGGTTCTGTATATTTAGCGCCATTGTGCTGTAACTCAGAGCAGATCTGAGTGTTCCCATTGAGATTCTTGACATAGCTATAGAATGCTTTGTGGTTGTTTTTAGAGTCAGTGGCAATTTTGTTTTCGTAACTAGCTTTGGAAGATTTTATGAGGGATCTCAGCTTCTTACTGAGGTTGACCAGGGAGTTCCTCCAGTCATGGGATTTTAGTCTTTTTTGCAACAGTTTCTTTCTTCTGTTGTAGAGTTTGTTTATGGCAGAGGACCACCAGATTGGCTTCCTTTTTTTGGAGGATAACATCTTGGTTCTATTAGGGATAGCATGATCCATGCACTCGTGTAAATGCTTATAAAGTGCATTTGTGTAGGATTCAGCAGTCATACCTCTATTGTCCATCTGCATGGGTGTCGTGAAATTTGCCACTTCTGTCTTAAGAAGTGTGAAGTTGGCTTTGGAGAAGTTTTTTTACAATGGTTTCCCTAATTGGGGGTGGGGGTGGGATGTAGATGTCTAGGCTGATTAGCTTGCAGTCGGATCTGACCAATGAGGAATTAACCTCTGGTGTGGAACACCGGTTTCCCATGTTGGTAATGACCAGGTCTAGGATATTGCTGCCCCTGGTGGGGGTGTGAATAAGTTGATCCAAGGCATTGGAATTTATGAATTCTAGAAAACGTTGAGCAAAAGAGTTGGTACATGAGTAATTTTCCCAGTTAATGGTGGGGTAGTTGAAATTGCCCATTATTAGGGTGTTGGGTTGTACCCTAATACTTTCCAGTGTATCAAGAAATGAGGAGTGGGAATCCTGGGGCATGGTGGTGGGTCTGTAGCAAGCTACAATTTGGACTGCGGTCTTGCCCAGAGTTAGTTGCACTTGGATAACCTCAGATGCATTATGCTGTGCAACTAGCCTGGAGGTGTGGATATCCTTAATGAATATGGACACGCCTCCGCCTTTAGTGCTTCATTCTGGGTTAGGTGGACGGAAGGTGTGGAATGAATTGTAGCCTGGTAATGCAGGGGTGCTCTCTGGAGCTTTGAACCAGGTCTCTGTCACTGCACAGATGTCAATGTTCTCCATTTTAAGGAGTGCCTCGAGTGAGTGCATTTTGAGGTTTAGACTTCTAACATTGAGTAGCATTACCCTCAGATTTTGCTTGCTTGTACCTGTTACGGTGGTGACTTTGTCATTTGAACTTTGCCTAAAAAAGGCACTATAGGGGTGGCAAGAGCCTTAGCCAGTATCTGGAATCCTAAGGGTGACAGGTGCAGGCCATCTCTGGCAAAGCATCGTGGTCTGTCGATCATGTCGTCCCAGGCAGACAAATACTGGATCCCCTTAGAATGACACCAGAAGCTTAGCCAATTGTTGAAGTCAATCATTTTGTCCTTGTACTGTGGTATCATTCTGGGTGATGGCAGGATGCTACTCAGGGTTAGGGTCATACCTGCCTGGGATACAACATCGGAGAGCTCCTCCATGTCTCCTTTCATGTAGTCCAGGGAGGTACGTCTCAGGTCATTCACACCAACATGGACAATGACAGTGTCATATTTGTACTTATTGTGGAGTGACCTGAGTGCATGCATTATGTGGTGGATCCTGGCACCTGACAGGCAGCTGACAGTAACTTTCTCCTTGTTTAGTCTAGTGAGTGGAACATCAGTGTGCCTGACTATAGAGTCACCTATGACTAGAGTGTTGGGTACGTTGTTATGCCTTATGGGCTGTGGTTGAGAGGCACACTGAGTTTGTGGGCTATGTGTCATTTGGGTTGTGTTGGGGGGTGGAGTTTGCTTGCGTTTATGCTTTGGAGGTCCCTGATACTTGGGCAGGTTTTTATTGAGAGCCTCCGCGAATGTAGGTGTGTGTTTTGTGTTTCTATGTGTGTGTTTTGGTGGTGTAGGTTTTGAGGGACTAAGTGATAAGTGTGGTGTGGTGCAAGTGTTTACCTTCTCCTCTTGACTGTCTAGTCCAGTCTTGGGTGAAGAGAGCTTTACTTCCAGTTTGGCTATATAAGTGCATCTTTCACAGGTTCTAGAGTTAGGTGGTAGGAGGAGAGGGTTGTCTGTATACATGAGGCAATTGCTGCATTGCCCCAAGATGCCCAGATTCATCAGGTAGACAGGAAAAAAATCACTGGGAGCTGACCCTTAGGCATGCCTAAATAGGTGCTTATTTATTAAGTACTAAAAACTGCTTTCCTCTAGACAAGTGAGGAAAGTTGAGTGCTGTAGTAATTTGCAGCTTATGTAGTGCTTACAATGAGTTCTGAACAAGTGCTGAGTTCAAAGAAACAGATTTGAGTGCTGAAACTAGAAAACTGGCTAGTTATAAGAATCAAAACTAAGCTAGAAGGCTTCCCTCCAACACAAAAGGGCTTGGAGCTCAGAAGCCTACAAACAGTCTAGACCACTTAAAAGGAAAGTCAGGAAAAAAGCTTAATTTTTTTTTGTTGTTCTCTTTTGCAGATGCTCTCTTTGTACACAGTAGGAGTGCCGGAAATCAGAATATGATCTCACTTCACTCAGTTGAGTGATCAAATGAGATGGGCCCAAAAGGAGTATCCAAACACAAATTTACAACAGGGGAGGGCAGTTTCAAAGCCACTAAGATTAACACCAAAACAGAAACAAGGAGGGCGGGTGGGAAAACTAACTGAAGAACAGAGTCAAAACTTCCAATTCAGTTAATATTCATGCAACACAGTTAAATCAATTTAAATACTGCATTATTTTAAAAAAGTGCAGATAAAGGTACTTAAATTCTCTTATACTTCCAGATGAATACAGCTGCATCTTACCCAGCCAAAGCTGAGGTATTTAAGCAGAAAATATTTCAAACTGTACCACTTAAATAGGCAAGGACAGGAAATCAAAGAATGTAGCTAACCCCACACCTGCAATTAGTAACACAATAAAATTCAAGCAAGCACTAACTGAAGAACAGAGTCAAAACTTCCAATTTAGTTAATATTCATGCAACACAGTTAAATTAATTTAAATACTGCATTATTTGAAAAAAGTACAGATAAAAAAGGTACTTAAATTCTCTTATACGTCCAGTTGAATACAGCTAGATCTTAGCCTGCCAAAGCTGAGGTTTTTATGCAGAAATATTTCAAACTGTACAACTTAAATAGGCATTGACAGGAAATCAAAAAATGTGGTTACCCCCACACCTGCAATTACTAACAGACAGAATTCAAGCAAGCACTAACTGAAGAACAGAGTCAAAACTTTCAATTCAGTTAATATTCATGCAACACAAATAAATTTAAATACTGTATTATTTGAAAAAAGTGCAGATAAAAAAGTACTTAAATTCTTTTATATGTCCAGTTGAATACAGCTAGATCTTTGCCAGCCAAAGCTGAGGTTTTTAAGCAGAAAATATTTCAAACTGTACCACTTAAATAGGCATTGACAGGAAATCAAATAATGTGGCTACCCCCACACCTGCAATTACTAACACAATAAAATTCAAGCAAGCACTAACTGAAGAACAGAGTCAAAACTTCCAATTCAGTTAATATTCATGCAACACAAATCAATTTAAATACTGTATTATTTGAAAAAAGTGCAGATAAAAAAGGTACTTAAATTCTCTTATACATCCAGTTGAATACAGCTAGATCTTAGCCGGCCAAAGCTGAGGTTTTTAAGCAGAAAATATTTCAAACTGTACCACTTAAATAGGCATTGACAGGAAATCAAAGAATGTGGTTACCCCCACACCTGCAATTTCTAACAGACAATAAAATTCAAGCAAGCACTAACTGAAGAACAGAGTCAAAACTTCCAATTCAGTTAATATTCATGCAACACAAATCAATTTAAATAATGTATTATTTGAAAAAAGTGCAGATAAAAAAGTAGTTAAATACTCTTATACATCCAGTTGAATACAGCTAGATCTTAGCCGGCCAAAGCTGAGTTTTTTAAGCAGAAAATATTTCAAACTATACCACTTAAATAGGCATTGACAGGAAATCAAAGAATGTGGTTACCCCCACACCTGCAATTTCTAACAGACAATAAAATTCAAGCAAGCACTAACTGAAGAACAGAGTCAAAACTTCCAATTCAGTTAATATTCATGCAACACAAATCAATTTAAATACTGTATTATTTGAAAAAAGTGCAGATAAAAAAGTACTTAAATTCTTTTATATGTCCAGTTGAATACAGCTAGATGTTTGCCGGCCAAAGCTGAGGTTTTTAATCAGAAAATATTTCAAACTGTACCACTTAAATAGGCATTGACAGGAAATCAAATAATGTGGCTACCCCCACACCTGCAATTGCTAACACAATAAAATTCAAGCAAGCACTAACTGAAGAACAGAGTCAAAACTTCCAATTCAGTTAATATTCATGCAGCACAAATCAATTTAAATAATGTATTATTTGAAAAAAGTGCAAAAAAAAGTAGTTAAATTCTCTTATACATCAAGTTGAATACAGCTAGATCTTAGCCGGCCAAAGCTGAGGTTTGTAAGCAGAAAATATTTCAAACTGTACCACTTAAATAGGCATTGACAGGAAATCAAAGAAAGTGGCTACCCCCACATTTGCAATTACTAACAGACAATAAAATTCAAGCAAGCACTAACTGAAGAACTGAGTCAAAACTTCCAATTCAGTTAATATTCATGCAACACAAATCAATTTAAATACTGTATTATTTGAAAAAAGTGCAGATAAAAAAGGTACTTAAATTCTCTTATACGTCCAGTTGAATACAGCTAGATCTTACCCGGCCAAAGCTAAAGTTTTTAAGCAGAAAATATTTCAAACTGTACCACTTAAATAGGCATTGACAGGAAATCAAAGAATGTGGCTACCCCCACACCTGCAATTACTAACAGACAATAAAATTCAAGCAAGCACTAACTGAAGAACAGAGTCAAAACTTCCAATTCAGTTAATATTCATGCAACACAAATCAATTTAAATATTGTATTATTTGAAAAAAGTGCAGATAAAAAGGTACTTAAATTCTCTTATACGTCCAGTTGAATACAGCTAGATCTTAGCCGGCCAAAGCTGAGGTTTTTAAGCAGAAAATATTTCAAACTGTACCACTTAAATAGGCATTGACAGGAACTCAAAGAATGTGGTTACCCCCACACCTGCAATTACTAACAGACAATAAAATTCAAGCAAGCACTAACTGAAGATCAGAGTCAAAACTTCCAATTCAGTTAATATTCATGCAACACAAATCAATTTAAATACTGTATTATTTGAAAAAAGTGCAGATAAAAAGGTACTTAAATTCTCTTATATGTCCAGTTGAATACAGCTAGATCTTAGCCGGCCAAAGCTGAGGTTTTTAAGCAGAAAATATTTCAAACTGTACCACTTAAATAGGCATTGACAGGAAATCAAAGAATGTGGCTACACCTGCAATTACTAACAGACAATAAAATTCAAGCAAGCACTAACTGAAGAACAGAGTCAACACTTCCAATTCAGTTAATATTCATGCAACACAAATCAATTTAAATACTGTATTATTTGAAAAAAGTGCAGATAAAAAGGTACTTAAATTCTCTTATACGTCCAGTTGAATACAGCTAGATCTTAGCCGGCAAAAGTTGAGGTTTTTAAGCAGAAAATATTTCAAACTATACCACTTAAATAGGCATTGACAGGAAATCAAAGAATGTGGCTACCCCCACACCTGCAATTACTAACAGACAATAAAATTCAAGCAAGCACTAACTGAAGAACAGAGTCAAAACTTCCAATTCAGTTAATATTCATGCAACACAAATCAATTTAAATACTGTATTATTTGAAAAAAGTGCAGATAAAAAAGGTACTTACATTCTCTTATACGTCCATTTGAATACAGCTAGATATTAGCCGGCCAAAGCTGAGGTTTTTAAGATTCTTGGTCCAAGACAAAGAATGTGGAGTTTAATGCAAAACAATCTAAAGTGATAAATTCTGGTGCTAAGAAATCCAGTTACTTATATGTGTTATATAATCTTATCGTGGAGGAAGTTAGCAGCACTAAATCTCTGGGGATTAGATTGATAAATAATTGTCATTTGATATAAATTTGATTGACATTGTGACATTGTTAGGAAATGTTATGGTACTATTGAAGACATATTGCGTACAATATCTAGTAGAGAAATAGGTGAGTTAAGCCCCACTTTTTTAAATCACTGGTAAGTCCCAAGACTAAATACTGTGCATTGGTATGTACTTATAATAGGGAACAGTTGAAAATGTTGGAAAGAATTCAAAAATATTACTCAAGATAAATAACAGGAATAGGCTCAAAAACTGGCATTATACACAATCAGTTATAGAGTGGTGAGAGGAGACCTCTTTCTTATGTGCAGATATATGTATAATGATATTACTGCTTTTAACCTGGCAGATGAGATTAAAAATCACCCATGGAAGATTAGGAGTAAAAACTTGTTTCTCGATGTAGCTATATTTAAAACTGCTAAACAGAGGAGAAACCTACAGTAGAATAAGACTGGGGTGGAATGCTTTTCCTCTTCATATTAGGAAAACATTTAGTTTAAGTACATTTAAAAGGGGCTTAGACAACTGAATTGGTCAAGAGTATGTGATACATCACTAATAGGTGGCAAACATTTTGCCTATCAGTTGATGTGGAGGGTTAAGGCTGTAAGCTGTAGTTGCTGTGGTACAGGGTTTGAGTCTGTCAGCCCTCATTTGGTTACTGTGTGACCCTGAGGAAGTCACTTAACCAGGCAGTACTTTGGGGCAACTAGAAATCTGGGCTAGCTCCTCAGTGGTCCCCTGGACTGCAAGCCTAGTAACTATCTATGAACTCTTTGAAGGCCTGCACTAAGTTCTGAGTTTGAATTTAGAATACATTGAACATTATGAAAAGCTAATGCTAAGGCTAATGCTTGGCAACTATTACTGTTATTTTCCAGAGTGGATATCCCTGAATCGATACTTCAAAAAACATGTAATCTCCGTGGTATCCGCAAAGTCTCTAAACAACCCACTAAACAAGTGTAGTGGGTCCAAAAACAAAACAGTGTGAGAAACTTGTGTGTGTGGAAGATTTTCAGTCCATGTATCTCTAGTTAATCACTGTATATTAATCAGATCAGATAAAAGTAGTAGAAGTAGCAAACTTAAACTCATCTTAAGTAAAAAAAAAAAAATAATAGAAAATATATAATTGTACAGAATTACTAAGTATTCAAAAGTAATCCAAGCAAGGCAGGCAGTCTGTTTCTACTCGAAACTCCTACAGTTTCTTACACTGTTTTGAATAGATACTTCCTGACTAAAGCACTCCCTTTATAACAAGGGCACTGCATGTTATGTCAGTGTTTTAAACTCAAACAACTGAAGACATATGCCTATCATCTCCAGACTGGTGAGTTTCTAGAAAGGTTTGATAAATCACTGAAAACCATACTAAAGAAAATTACTGATGCAGCTGGGAAAAAACTGGGACCATTTGTTATCCTACCCCCATTGTTTGCAATCAGAGAAGTGCAACAAGTTTCAAACTGGTTTACCCATGATAAATTAAAGCTGATAATACAGACATGCATGAATGGGCATGCCTTCGCTGAAGGTTGGGCATCGGGCTGGCAACTCGGCACCATAAAAATCGACTGCCAGTCATTAGCAGACTGGAGTTCCACTGTGGTGACCCCTAACTGCGAAAAGCCGAAAAGACAAACAAACAAATGGAGCATATCCACAAATTTCAGGAAATGACACGTACTTACAATAAGAATATGCACAATACAGAATTTAGCCAAAGAAATCAGATACAAGTGACAGTATCCTTCATGGAAAACACATTTCTTGCTAAATGGCAGGGGTCATTTGTGATGATGTGAAGAATAAATGCAGTTAGTATAAGGTTAGAAAGCTAGGAAAAAGAAAGATAGAAAACATTTATTACATTGATTTGTTGAAGCCATGGAGAGAAATAAAGAATTCTACACTGAGCTTACAAGAAAATCTTTGCCAGAAATGGGGTTAGCAGAAGTGTCTCAAAAGTTCAAAAGCAGTAGGTGGGGCATGTTTTATTAGGAGATAAATATATGCTGTTAGAAATGCCTGGGACAACTAAATTAATCGAATTTAATATATCCTGGACTGAGACTGAAAATGGTCAAATGCAATCAGCGCTGTACTTCGGTTAATAAATTTAAATAATATATAAAAAAACAAAGAAAAAATAAATTAATACAGAGACAAGTCCAGGAATAAAGGTTAGACCGAGACCTTACATAGTACCTTACAGAGTACCTTATATAGTACCTTACAGAGTACCTTACATAGTACCTTACGGAGTACCTTACGTAGTACCTACAGAGTACCATAATGAGAAGAAGCTCAAAAATGGTAAAACTAGACGAGAGAAAAGCCGCAGAGTAGGAACAGCAATACAACAGTGCTAGTCGCTAGACTAGATTAAAATATTAGATTCTGTAATGACTTTAGGTAACTGAATAGCATATCTGGATGGTATGGCCATTCATTCACAGAACCAGGAATATAACTTACCTAAAGTGCAAGAACAGATGGACTTGACTGTAAATGCCAAGAAAAGTAAACTGACTATGGCAGAAGCCAAGTAGCTATGGTACTTTTTAGGAAGAGATGCGATAAAACCACAGGATAATACAGAAAGTCTGTGACTAATTTTGTGAATACTGCCAGTCCTTTGACAGATCTCACAAAGGAAGAATCTCTTGATAAGGCGTAATGGGCATTTGAGGCAGTCCAAGTACTTAATGAACTATTTGTTCTGAACAAGTGTTACTAACTCCTAATTTTGCTGAAGAGTTTACCTTATATACCAATGCATCAAAGGTAGGTTTGGGGACAGTGCTAGCTCTCCTTCTATTCTTCCTACTGAATCATTAAGACACTTATGCATTTATGCGAAACCTACCCCGTGCTGACATAATCTAACAGTTACAAGATTTTCCCTGCTTCAATCTTTTATGCTCAGTATTGGTGTTATTCATTATTTTCTCTTACTGATAGACTAAGAAATGCTACTATGGTTTGAACATGATTTCTGCCAATACCTTACAAATGCAGTTTACCTTTGTCATGCTGAAGCATCTGTTACCTCTATCACCTCTAGTTTGCCATCTTGCACATGGTTTCCTTTGAGTACTATTATAATTCTTTTCTGTGAATAGGAAGTGATTGTTTGATCCAGAGTGTGTGTATCCAGCAGATCCTTCCTTTTTTCCACATTGACTTCTGCTGACATCAATCCTTCCTCAGTATCAGGCATTTCGGTTACTGTCTACTTAATCCTTCACTAATAATCACTTTCTCCCACCCTTTTACCTATCTACATGGTGCTTGACATAACAAAATAAAAGCTGCACTGCATGTCCTACCTAATTATAGCATCCAAATAATTTCTTCTTGTTATGCACAAAGAGGTTGGGACCTAATGCATGGTCGATGAACACCTGCATTATTGTTCTTCCAAACG
This sequence comes from Protopterus annectens, assembly GCF_019279795.1. Classification (NCBI taxonomy): domain Eukaryota; kingdom Metazoa; phylum Chordata; order Ceratodontiformes; family Protopteridae; genus Protopterus; species Protopterus annectens. The sequence continues at coordinate 642,967,604 of NC_056726.1, read as the reverse complement.
TTTCTCTCATGCTTTATATCCTGTGGGCTTCTCCAGGCTTCTCTTACTTATTTTCTTTTCCCTTTTGTTAACTCTTATTCAACATTTAGCTTATTGTTTTATACTTGCCTTAGGACCTGGACAGGGTTCTTAGACCAGTGCAACTACCTGGTTAACAAATGTATAAATCAAAGAAGTGGTCAGTCAATCAACCAATGAATCAACAAATCAGTCCTCTCAGAATCTCGCTGTGCACCACTTCACTGTGTAGGAGTTCAGTTTTGTATTCTCAGCTTTGTTTTGTTACTTATTAATTATTAAAAAAATATTTTTGATAAGGTGCTAAATGCCTCAGCAGTTCTCATGGATGGATACAGAATATCTGTGTCGCACAAGTCTTCACCTGTTCATCTGTTCATGTGGAACAACCACTCACATTAAAATCTTAACTTCTGTTCTTTATCCCATTCCTTCAGTTGCATACTATATCTCTTAGTGGGCTGGTCTGTGTTAGATCATGACAACAATTCAGTAAACTCACTGAGTATTCTGATCCCTGCTTAGTACAACTCAACTCAGAGAATTCTATCTGTGTTATATTCTTATTACTAACCAGGTAATTTGCTGTTTGTTCTTATGTTGTTTAAGATATCTTTTATTCCTGTTGTGTTGTCTGGCAGCCTAATGCAGAGAGTTAAGTCTATAGCCTGTTAATGAGCTTCGACCTTTAGTTCCTAGTTTGAACACTATCTTTAATTGCAAACTATGTGACTCTGAGTAAGTGACTTTTTAAGACAGTACTTCTGGATTGCACTTGAAAATGACTACTGTCTAGTGGCATAACTGGTTAACAATCTAATGCAACTAAAATCTACATATGCTGGTATGGGCATCTGGCTGTCAAGTGAATAAGACCTTCTGTAAAAATGTATTTATCTGTATAAATTATTATAACAATGTCTGTAAATATTGTATTACCTTTTCTGCATATGCATACCACATTCTATAACTTTTAAATGTATGTGTTATAGCAAATAGAATTATAAAAACTATCTTATTGTGTTTGTAATATGGAACATTTCTCCTTGGACCTCAAATGGAAAATAAAGGTTTTTCCTAGTTGAATTTTCTCAGTAAATAATGTAATTTTCTTCATTTCTTGTATCTTGTGTGGCCCGGCTCACCACTTGTTCTTGTCTTAGACTACTAACCATAAACAACGCCTACAGTCTTCCTAATCACAGCTGTAGACTTCTGCAGGGGACAGCTTTGCCATGTTACTTGCTATGCACAGGTTAATAATATTTTCAGTGTGCTAGCAGTGGCTGTGCTACACTTATGGGGGGTGGTGTTATTCAGAGTAATTATTGCTGTAGCACTGCTGGTGATTTGCTGTGGGCTCTAACAGTACTGCAGTAATAACACGCAATTTGGAGGTATGTAAGAGTCACACTGAGCAAAAGCTTGTAGATCAGGGGTGTCCAACCTTTTCAGTTGCAAGGGCCGCATTGAGTCAACAGAAATGGTCTGGGGGCCGCATGTAAAATATATCATGTAGACGGCAAGTGAGGACCACAAAAAAAAGAGCAAAAAAAAAAGGTCTTTAATACAGAAACATTGCAGTTCCGCATTCAACAGAAGTAGCTCTGTATTTAGTGGTTTTTGATTGGCCCGTATACCGGCATACAAGCCAATCAAAAAGCACTAAACACGGAGCTACTTCTGTTTAATGCAGAACACAAGAAGCTCCGTGTCTAGCGATTTTTTGATTGGCCCGTATGCCAGGTATATGTGCTAATCAAAAAAAAAAAAGCTAAGCGGAGGCTGGCCGGGATTTCAACCAGCAGGGCGGGACATGGGATCAGGCTGATGATCTCGGGACAGTCCCACCCAAATAGGGACATCTGGCAACCCTGCGGACGAACAAAGTCGACCCCCTGGCTGTATTGTAGGTGAATTTGAACAATGAATAAACTAATAAATGCATAATATTTGCCCTAAAATTCAATATCTCATTCTAATTATTAAAAAAACAGTTAAATCTAACATCTTAGTTTAACATCAAAGTTTATTTGTAAAAAAAAAAATTAACAGGTACGAACCCTTCAATTTGTATGAGATCATACCTGTGATTTTGCTGGTTTCCTAAAGATGTCCATGTCTTCCATCATGTCCTTAATGTCTATATGTTGTCCAAAGTGCTCATGTATTCTTCTGTTTCTAGCTTTTGAATCTGTCCCTGAAATTATTCAAGACATGCTACATCTGGTCAGTCTGGTCTGAAGATGAAAGAAGGTTCTTCAGTGGTATTGTCAAACTGAGCACCCCTTTGGAAAGGCACATTTTTAGCTTTGGAATCTGTCCCTGAAATATGGCAATGGCAATATTTCTTGCTTTTGCACTGCTGTCTGGTCAGGCTGGTCTGAAGATGAAAGAAGGTTCATCAGTGGTATTCTCAAACTGAGCACCGCTTTGGAAAGGCACATGTCTAGCATTGGAATCTGTCCCTGAAATATGGCACTGGCAAGTTTTCTTGCTTCTGCACTGCTATCTGGTCAGGCTGGTCTGAAGATGAAAGAAGGTTCATCAGTGGTATTCTCAAACTGAGCACCCATTTAGAAAGGCACATTTCTAGCACTGGAATCTGTCCCTAAAATATGGCACTGGCAATATTTCTTGCTTCTGCACTGCTGTCTGTTCAGGCTGGTCTGAAGTTGAAAGAAGGTTCATCAGTGGTATTCTCAAACTGAGCACCGCTTTGGAAAGGCACATTTTTAGCTTTGGAATCTGTCCCTGAAATATGGCACTGGCAATATTTCTTGCTTTTGCACTGCTGTCTGTTCAGGCTGGTCTGAAGATAAATGAAGGTTCATCAGTGGTATTCTCAAACTGAGCACCCCTTTGGAAAGGCACATTTCTAGCTTTGGAATCTGTCCCTGAAATAAGGCACTGGCATTAATACACATTTTCTGAAGTAAAAGAAGTTTATAACTCTTAATTATTGCCATTATTCATTAAGTGTAATTCACCACCTTTCCTCCAAAAGTCACTAGTTTTAGGAGGGATTAAGAGGGACAGAGCTAAAATTTGAGTCAAAATCAGGGACGTCCCTGAAAATCAGGGACAGTTGAGAGGTATGATAATGTTCATTTCCAATGCATTTGAAACCTGTACATTCTGAAAAGGGAAGTTTTTGTTGCTGTTCTTGATTGTGAAAAAAATATGTTGTATTTTTCCTATCACATTAGCATGGCAAAAGAGCCACAAAGTTAAATCTTCAGTCACAACTAATGTGACTCTGCCTGAAGGAACGTGTTGCATATATGTCACTTATACGTTCAGCAGCATGGCTGAACCTTGCTCAGAGGTAGCTGTTTTGATAGAGGATGCATGGCTATTTTCAAGGAGATAAGTGGGTAGCTGAGAGTGGACACAATGTTGGCATCATGCCCCTTCTCCTTTCATGCCTCCAGGGAATATGTTAACCATCTTTGCCCACTCTTTGTAATTGTTATGATGAGAACTTCTGGTTCTCTGCAAAGCTTTTATTCTGTTACTAGCCTTGCACAAGTGGGATCTCCAAAAAGATTTCTAGTTCTCTCAGCATGGCCTAATCAAATGTACAAAGAAATAATACTTTTCTGTTTTCTGTTGCCAGTGCTTCTACCCTGTGTACCCAGGATTCACCAAACTTTCCTTACTGTCTTTTTACACAGGCTGCCCACTTTTAAAAAAACTAATGTAGTTATACCTAGGCCCCTTTCTGTTTTGGATGTGGCCAATAGCTCACTATCCATTATTTCATCTCCTTGGGTTTTATTACAGAGGTGCATTTTTATGCACAATGTTTATTGCAAAAAAACAAATGAACATTCAAAGTCAATAAAAGAAAATTGCAGCACACATACAGATAAAATATGACTTCCTGTGCAACTTTATTAAACAGTTGTTAAATACCAAATTTCTCGACCTAGCTAACAGATATTTTCCCCATAAATTAATTTTAATGATTGTCAGATAACAACATTCTCTGACTAGATAAATAATTACTTGTTGTTAACAGTATGAATTAAAAAGAGACCCCCCAAAAATATGCGTACTTTCTGAGTTCTTTTCCTTTCCCTATCCTCATTAATCTGTTTTCATAAAGTCCCACATCTTGGCCAATCCTGTGCCATGCTTTTTTTCAGTTTTTAAGTACTATAACTATAACAAAATTAAATAGCACTGCTTTTCTTGCAGTGTCTTGTCTGTTCTTCCAAACATGGTGGTATGGAAGGTAAAACCTAGGAGCCAAAATTTTGTATCTGAAGCAACAGAAGAAATTGCCCTTTTACCACGATTACTGCATCCATGGTTTGACTCAGACAATATCTACTTAAAACTAAATTGCAGAAAACAGACAAGACGTACTTGCTGACAATCAAACAGTGCCCCATAGTGCAAAATGGTAGGAAAAATAGGATGACTCTGGTATATTATCTTGTATTTTTCTGCATGGAAAATAAGATGCCACACATCTGGCAAGTCCTCTGACACTGACTGCCAAGTTTATTTTCATTTTGCTATCACGTCTTTTTATTAAGGTGGGTTTGTAAACAAAGTGCATGGCACATCAATACCTAGTAGAGACACTGATCATTGTGGCATAAGCGACACTGCAGTGAGTTTAAGGGATGGGGATGGCCCTTTTCTGTCATTTCTCTGTTTCTTTAACTTTAAGGGCTGTGTTATGTCCACTTCGATAATTTTGCTAGGGTAGATCTTCCCTAAAATGTTACTTCACAAACACACCACACACACACACACACACACACACACACACACAAAAGCACATTTTTTCTGCATCCTTATTCAGCACACACCTATATATATGCTGGAATACTTGTTGGGACAGTGTGGGTGAAGTGTTTATGATGTGTGCAACAATTCACTGGAGGGAGGTCCTGCTTTCTCTTTCTGCATTTTTGCAAGGACTTTGCATGCTTGTGTTTTTAATAGGCTAACTCAAATTCCATAATCTTTCATCACTCACAGTATTTTTTTCTTCTGCTTTATAAGTAGGCATCACAGCAATACACATTAGAATAGGCAGGACCCTTCCCGTAGTTCACTGATCTTATGATATAAATGAGTTTGCAGTGGGAGGCTAGTCACTAATGCCTTTTCCTTCTTTACATACAAGAACTATCCATGCTACCTGCTTGTGACTATCAGTCTGTTTTCATAGAAAAGGAATTAAATTATTTCTGAAAAGATCACATTCATGGCTCAGACAAAGGCAAATCTTTTTTTATGTGTGGCTTGCTTTTTCCTGTCTGTTTTCTGCCCTCAAAAAGCAGGAAATATGCTGCTTAAGAAAATTTGACCACAGATATGCAGCATTATAAATCAGAAACTTTATGGTGCATGAATTGCATAACTGCATCAAATCATGCAGTAAAAAGGATAATTTAATCATGGTATTCCATAATTATTTGATACTTGCTGTGAACTGCATTTTCTAAAATACAAGGGGGCTGGTGCCACTTAACGGTACGGCTGGGGTTAAGACGTCACCTGTCCACCTTAAAACAGTACTATACAGGTTGCAGATAAATGAATAATTTGAGATATGGTTACATCAGGAAGCATATGGAACATGTGCATATACTATGCCACATTGTGTAATGTGCATGGTCCAACATTCTTTATCATCAAAACAATTTTGCCTACACTTTTTTTTTTAACTTTTTACACAGCTTATGATGTTCTTTTCAGGCCTTCAAGATGATTATGTCACTGCTTTATTATGTGTGTAGTTCATAAATCTCAAGGGTGTGTGTGTGTGTGTGTGTGTGTGTGTGTGTGTGTGTGTGTGTGTGTGTGTGTGTGTGTGTGTGTGTGTGTGTGTGTGTGTGTGTGTGTGAGAGAGAGGGAGAGATGGGCACACAGAGAACTGGAGTTCTTTATTGTGCACCCCATATGCAAAGCCCTAGTTTTCACAGTCATGTGAATCATTCACTTTGGCCTCAGTCAGTATCATATATAAGGCTGCAACATTGTTTTGAGGGTGCTAAAACCTGGTAACCATATTCTACCCACAGCCTCTTTAATGATGTTGCATTGATTACTTGTTTTTCTTATTTTGTTTGGAAATACTTTTAAAACATGAGCATAATCATTTTGGATCTGAAATAGTTATATTTATTTTATAATAGGGTACACTCAATGTGACATGGAAGTCTTGGAAGTCTTTTCCGCTTTTACCAGTTAGGGGTCACCACAGCGGAACTCGGGTCCGCTAATGATTGGCAGTCAATTTTTATGGTGTTGAGTTGCCAGCCTGATGCCCAACCTTCAGCGAAGGCACACCCATTCACACATGTCTTTCAGAGGCCCCTCGGCCACATGGAGGATGTGCAGACCCCACAAAGAAGGCATTCCAGCCGAGAATCATACAGAAGAACCTCTTGCTGTGAGGCAACAATGCTACCGCTGTACCACCGTGGATTACTCAATGGGACATGCAAATGCATATTTTTATGGATATGAACACTTAAACGTGTCACAATACGAGGTGTGGAAGTTAAAATGGACATAAGTTTCAAATGTATGACAGGTTTAAAAGGGTCTTTACAGGAAAGTAAAAACTGATGACAGCTGGTTGTCAAGGTAAGC